>NW_028250569.1:2500-7500 GCF_964263255.1 Lissotriton vulgaris | reverse complement strand
CCGAAGGAAACGCTTTTCCCAAGCTTGTGTCCAGAACGGAGCCTAGGTAGTGGATGGACTGTGTAGGCCGCTGGACTGACTTCTCCAGGTTCACATGGAGGCCGAGTCTGTGTAGCTGGTGCAGGCACAGTTGCAGATCGTGCGTTACTTGTACCGGAGATGGACCTTTTAGGAGCCAGTCGTCCAGGTATGGGTAAATGAAGAGACCCTTCTTGTGAAGAAAAGCGCCACCACTGCCATGCATTTGGTGAAGACTTGTGGTGCGGACTTGAGACCGAAGGGTAACACCTTGTACTGGTAGTGTTTGTTCCCTACGACAAACCTTAGGTACTTGCGATGTTGTTGCGCAGTCGGGATGTGAAAGTACGCATCTTGCAGATCCACCGAACACATCCAATCTCCGGCTTGAAGATGTGGACATATTTGGTGAAGCGCTAACATGCAGAACTTTTCCTTGACGATGACTTTGTTTAATAGTCGTAGGTCGAGTATTGGTCTGAACTTGTCCTCCTGATCTTTTTTGGGGACAAGGAAATATCTGGAGTAAACTCCTTTTCCTTTTAGAGCGAGAGGAACCTCTTCTATCGCTCTTTTTTGCAGCAGGATTTTCACCTCTCGTCGGAGCAAGCTTAGCTGGTGAGGGCAAGAGCTCTTTGGAGGGATGCTCTTTGGAAGAGCACGGAAACGTATCCTGTATCCATTGCGCAGTATACTCAGCACCCACTGATCTTTTGTGATGCTGACCCACTCTGCCAGGTGTTGTGAAGCACTTCCTCCCACTGGAGTGGGCAACGGCGTCAGAGGAAGCCTCTGTTCAGGCCTTTCCTCCTCTTGTGGTGTTGGAGGACTGTTGGTGACCTCCTCTACCTCTGCTGGGCTTGCCACGGAACTGGGGTTTCCCTTAAGTTTTGTTTTGGGACCACTGAGGGGTTTGAACCCTCTGTTGAGCCCCTCTCCCCCTGTTGGTCTTGAAGCAGCGCTTGAATTCCTTTTTCTTCTCCAAGCCCACCGCCTTCACCGTATCCAGCTCAGTCTTCATTCGGGTCATCTCTTCGTCCGCATGTTCTCCGAAGAGAGCGGAACCCGAAAAGGGAAGATTCAGAATCCGATGCTGAGCATCCGGTTTCAGACCTGTAAGGCGCAACCGTGCCGATCTGGCACAAACTCCATGGGAATAGGAATGAGCCGAAAGCACCGCCCCATCCGCGGCCGTGCTTATCATCTGATTCGCCACCAGACACCCCTCTGTAACAGTTTCTTCAAAGTCCTGCTGGTCCTCTTTTGGCAGCTTGGCTTTGAATCTTTCCATCGAGTCCCATAAGGCTCTGTCATATCGTCCCAGAAGCGCAGCTGCACTAGCGACCTTAAGAGTGGAAGCAGCGGAGTTGCAAACCTTTCGACCCCAGGAGTCTTGAGTTTTGCTGTCCTTATCTGGCGGGACTGAAGAGGAACCAGCAACCGCATGTGTCTTCCTCGCCGCTGCCACAATCACAGAGTCTGCTGGAGGGTCAGATTTTACAAACACCAGGTCAGAGGCCGCCGGTTTGTACTTCTTCTGAATGCGGGCCGGTACTGCTCTGATTGCTGCTGGGGTTAGGAAAACCTCCTTGACAGAGTCCATAATCCCCGGGACTAAAGGCAGCAGAGGTCTGGAGATGGCCTTTTTGTGCAAAGTTTCAAAAATGAGTCGTTGTTACTTGAGGGACAGACATCTCGATGTTCAGTTTAAGCGCACCTCTTTGCAGCACATCCAGATACGTGCCAATGTCATCCACTGGGGAGGACCTGGACGCAGGACTGTCCGTCAACGTCAGGGGGTAGTCCCTCTTTGACGATCTGGTAGAAGAGGTTGAAGAAGTAGACGGAGTACGTCAACGTCTACGGTGAGCACTGAGTCTCCACTCCCGTGACCTTCTTGAACGCTCCTCCTGTCTAGGGGAGCAAGATCTGATCCGATCTTCAGTCCGAGGTTCTTTTCTAGGAGATCTGGATGTTCTGAGAGATCTGGCTGGTGATCTCACGGGCGATTTGCCCCTAGGAGAGCGAGACCTTATCCGACCTTCCGTTCGATGTTCCCCTCTAGGAGATCGGGATCTTCTGGGCGCTTTGGTGGGTAGTCTCACAGGGGATTTGCGCCTGGGAGGGCCACGCCTGTCCATCTCCTCCACCAGATCTTGGAGAGGAGACCTGTGGTGTGGGCTGGCATATTCCTGCATACGCTTGGTAGCCCCAGCATCTCGCCAATGGTCCAAAGATCTGCACCATCTAGGTGACAGCCTGATTCGTTCCGCCGATGGATCTGGTCGATGCTCAGTAGTTCTGTGTATCAGGCTTCTGGACCTTGAATGTTCAATTGAGGAGCCAGAGGACCGATAAGATGAATGATGAGACGCAGATTCCGTCACCATGATTGCATCTGAATGCCTCGTCGTCGAACGCCTTCGGGGAGTCGGAGGATCAAACAATCTCGACCCCGAATGTCCATGAGAGGATCTGTAGTCTCTCGACGTCGAGCGGCGATGAGTAGCCGTCGACGGAGCCCTCTGCCTCGACGTCGAACGGCGATGACCGGCCGTCGACGGAGCTCTCTGCCTCGACGTCGAACGACGATGTCCTGTCGTCGACGGAAGCTTCTCTCTCGACGTCGAACGACGCTGTCCTGTCGTCGACGGAGCCTTCTGCCTCGACGTAGAATGGCGATGGTCGGCCGTCGACGGAGATCTCTGCCTCGACGTCGAATGCCTGTGCGACGATGGCGGAGGGGTATTGGGCACCCTCGACGCCGAGCGCTGATGCTGCACTGACGGAGACTGCGTCCTCGACGCCGATCGACGAGCTACTGTCGACGGCGGAGGGGTCTTGGTCCTCGACGCCGATCACCGCTTCTTGGACGACGGCGGAGGGGTCACACTTCTCGATGCCGGTCGTCGCCTGGTTGACGACGGCGGAGGGGATTTCGACGACGGAGCTGGATCTTTCGAAGTCGTCGACGTACCTGGTATTCTCCTCGACGGCGAGCCCGCCGTCGACGGTAATTTTGAAGAGGAAAACTTCTTCTGTGGTTTTTCTTTCAGCGCCGAGCCCGACGCTGAAGTTGAAGGGTATGAAGACTTCTTTCTTGAAGATGTATGAGTCTTCTTGGAGCCCTTCTTCACTGGAGATCTTCCTCTTGAAGCCCTGTGAGCCAGGCCATAAATTCGAATCCTTTCCCTGTCCTTGAGAGTTCTTCCTGACAGGTTCTCACAATGTGGACAGGTGCCTGGATCATGATCTTCAGGCAGACAAAGGATACAGACGTCGTGGTTGTCTGATTTTGCCTTCTTGTTGCCACAAGAAGGACATTTATCAAACAGTGAAGGCATTCTCAGAGGAAAATGTTCACTAAACTGCTGAAAACAAGCAGTATCTTACTTGACTAGATGTTAAATGTCGAAGTAAGAGTAAAAGTTGTCAAAAAAGAAGTATTTTTCTGTCAAAAACCAGAAAAATAGTGGAGCTGTGTGACCAGGGTCCTTCACTGAAGGAGCCGGAAAGAACAACTGACCTAACTGTCACCCCTGGGGCATGATGGGATACTGGGGGTCATGAGTGCCTTAAAGGCACAGTGTCAGTTTATTGCTATTCAGCTAAAGGTTAGCTTTTCAGTCTTTTTAGACTGTGTGTTTGCAATGCAGCCTGGGAGCTTCCTATGCTTCCAGTGAGTTATGAGAATTTCTACTGCTTTCTAAGCATTAAAACAAATTCTAAACAATCTTTGGTGTTGTTTCTCATGTTTCTAATGCTGATTATACATGTATGGTGGAAATTCTTCACAGCATATTTCAGCTCTAATGTGATTTGGCTGCTATTGCTTGTTTTTATATATATTTTATTTATATATATATGTATATATATATGTGGGGCACATATAATATAGTGTTTCCAGGGTCCCGCGCATGGGCGGGAATATTCTAATGCTTATGACTATTGATGAGGATCCCCTGGAAGAGAATGAACTTTTAAGATTGTCTACCGGGTTTTATCTATTTTGCGCAAACTTCCTATGTATTTTTAGGAAGTATGTCTGGATATAATGATGTATTTATACAGTCAAAATAATTGTCGCATTCAGCAAATGTATGTGTATATTGTGTGCAAACCTTTACAGAAATCTCTTATCAGTATTTCTTCAATGTCTATGGGTATGGCCATTTGACTCACAGGAGGAGGGTGCAGTTGGGAGAAAAAAAACTTTAAAAAGTAAAGCTGGCACAGTGCTCATTGTGTGATCAAGAGCACTTGATGCTTGAAATGCATCATCGTTGAGAGGTTGCAAAAATAAATAATTTGCCTAACTTGAAGCCGTGGGGTCCGTCTCTTCATTTCGCCATCCAGTGGAGGTTGTGAAGACTGTTGTGGATTTTATTACGGAAGCCAGTTGTCTCCGTCGATGGTACCCCCTCCGCTGAAGTCGCCACGTGATACAACTAACGACGCTGGGATTCCAAGGAGGAGTACTGCGCGCGGCCCCCTGCAGCTGCCTATTTTTTATGCAGATTCCGAAGGTGCAAGCGTGGACGACGGGTCGGAGGATCGGTTGCAGCGTGTAAACGAATGGTGAGTGGTGTTATTGAGCAACTTGCAGGTGGGGAAGCAGCGACTTAAAGGATAAGGCCGTACGAACGGCTTACACCGAAAAACACTATACAATATAAAACCTATCAAGCACCGTATACAATATGTCAACAAGTTTGGAACGGGAACGCGAAGCGGCCGCTGAAGAACTATTTGGGAATTTGCCGCAAATCAGCGCTAGTACCAAAGCGTTAACAAACAAAGGAATTAATGCTAATCAGAATATAAAACAACTCTTAAAAACCCTGGAGAAAAAAAGCAAATCAGAGAAAACAAAGTGGTGGGAACACAAGTCTCTTACCAAATATGAAGAGGTAGGACGTGTTCCCAGAGGTTTAAGAATACTATTAGCGCCCAGTTTTAAAAGACCCTAACCCGGCGATGAT